>NC_081556.1:141660321-141690321 GCF_963082655.1 Stomoxys calcitrans | reverse complement strand
GTTTTGATTGTTCCTGTAAATGTAAATGTCAAAGACTTGATAACACAGCTGTGATTTTTTTCCTAAAATCTTGGGATGTTTTATTTGATCTGATATTCCACACATAAGCATAAGGATGAAAATGCAAATATAAAACACATTTGAAGAAGATAAGTTGTAAAACAAAGTTTATTTCTAAAACCACTTTGACTTTTCAATTTAAGGCATTTGCGGCTCAAGGTAGTTTCATTGGGGGTAGATTTTTGTTGTGCTAATGACGCTATCTCTTAATTGTACCATGTGTTCTGACAAAGAAATGAGTCCGTGGGATTTCGCAATAATTGAATAGGCTTTTCGAATAAAGTCAGTGCTAGGCTTTAAGTAAAAGTTTCATATTTTGAAGAAAATTTGTTGTACAAATTTCAATTTTATTTTTATACCCTCCACCATAAGATGGTGGCATACTTTTCGAATAAAGTCAGTGCTAGGCTTTAAGTAAAAGTTTCATATTTTGAAGAAAATTTGTTGTACAAATTTCAATTTTATTTTTATACCCTCCACCATAAGATGGTGGCATACTAATTTCGATTTAAATTTAAGCTCAATTATAAGGGGCCTCCTCTTTATTGCCGCGCCCGAACGTCGTGTCGCAGTGCGACGCCTCTTTGGAGAGAAGTTTTACATGGCATTGTACCTCACAAATGTTGCTAGCATTAGGAGGGGAAAACCACCGCTGAAATTTTTTTCCTGATGGTCCCGCCAGGATTCGAACCCAGGCGTTCAGCGTCATAGGCGGACATGCTAACCTCTGCGCTACGGTAGAGTAAAGCTAGCCGCTTTAAACTTTGCACAAATAATTTTTATTAGTGTAGGTCGGTTTGGATTGTATAAGGGCCAAATCGCTCCATGTTTTGATATAGCTGTCATATAAACCGATCTTGGGTCTTGACTTCTTGAGTCTCTAGAGGGCGCAAATCTCGTCCGATTTGAATGAAATTTTGCACCTGGTATTTTGGTATCACTTCAAACAACTGTGCTTAGTATGGTTGAAATCGGTTCATAACCTGATAAAGCTGCCATATAAACCGATCCCGGGTCTTGACTTCTGCAGCTGTTAGAGGGCACAATTTTTATCCGATTTGGCTGCAATTTTGCATGTGGTGTTTTTGTATCTCTTCCAACAACTGCGCTAAGTATGGTTCAAATCGATTCATATCCGGGTATTGCTGCCAAATAAAGCGATCTTGGATATTGAGTTCTTTAGCCGCTAGAGGGCGCAGTTGTCATCCGATTTGGCTGAAATTTTGCATGAGGTGTTTTGTTATGACTTCCAACAACTGTGTTAAGTATAGCGCAAATCGGTACATAACCTAATATAGCTGCCATATAAACCGATCTGGGATATATACTTCTTGAGCTCCTAGAGGGCAAAATTCTAATCGGATGTGACAGAAATTTTGTACAATGGCTTATCCCATGGTCCCATGGTTATCCAATGGCTTATCAACATGGTCTGCATCGATGTATAGCTTGATACAGCTCCCATATAAACCTATCTGTCGATTTTGCTTCTTGAGCCCCTACAAGGCTCATTCTTATCCAAATGCACTGAAACATTACACAAGGACTTCTACAATGTTCAGCATACAATTCATTTATGGTCCAAATCGGAATATAATTTGGTATAGCTCGAATACCATAACACTTCTTATTCATTATTCTTTGTTTACCTAAAAAGAGATACCGCGCAAAGAACTCGATAAACGCGATCCATGGTGGAGGGTATATAAGATTCGGCCCGGCCGAACTTAGCACGCTCTTACTTGTTCTCTATAAAATATTTCTGTAGATACCTATTTTGAGGAATTTTGTACCATCAAAGACTTTGGTCTATCGTAAAGCCTCCAATTTTGCAATATTTGCCAGTAGAAGAGAGCGGGAGGATGTGTGAGAGCGAGCAAATTTTTGAGAGTTTGGTAATTGACAGTTTGCAAATTTCTCCTGGAGGTATTTTTTTCCAGCAGAATTTTACAACACCCCGCCTTTGGGGAACCCCCTGTTTCACGTTTTTGACTTTTTATCCTAAAATTCCACCACCAATGACTGCCGACCACACAGATAATTTGCGACCCTGCGTTTAAGGCCTGGCTGGAGGGAGGTGTTGAGGATGTGTTCAAATAGTTACACCGAGTAGACTGTTGCTTGATGTTCCGCAGAGAGAAGAGACAGTCGACAAATTGACCGAATTTTTAGAGAACTTTTCAGGTCTGGGGGAGGGAACGGATGTCATGAGACAAATATAGTCAGATCTCAGAGGTACAACGAGGAAAAGGTTGCAGCCAGGGCGGATAGGACGAATGAGTTTCAGAAGGATGATTTTGTAGTTATCTAGAACGTAGATAATACGGTCGGGTTGAATAAGAAGCTTCCCCCTCAATTTAAGGGCCCCTATATTGTGCGGAAGGTGCTGCCGAAAGATTGGTATGTGATTGGGGATATTGAGAACTGCCAGATAACTCAGATAACGTATGGGGATGAACCTTGAGGACGACAGAGATTTGCTCTTCCTAATGGTGGTAGGAGTACCGTGATCGGGTCAATCTCGATTGTCAGGTTGGCAGAGCTGTAGTAGAATTGCGATCATGGCGGTTGTCAGCACTCTCGTGCCTCACATCTCTTAACTCTAAAATCGCCTCGGATGGCCTAGGATGTGTCAACCGAAAGATTTCCAAGAGGTTTCGAGCAAGACGTAGTTATGCCCCTGAGTATTTTCAACCTCCTTTATATTAAAAAGGAAACGGTTGCTATTAAGGAACTTGTTAAGGGGAATCGAATAACTCTGGTTCAAGAAGGTTGCTCCCAGAAATTTTCTATGGAAAAACAATTTTTAAATTTTTAACCATATTTCTCCCGTAAAATTCCCTTTCAACCCCTTTTATAATCAATTTTTTTTTTCAGATGTACATCTAAGTCATATTGCTTGTCGTAACCTAACCTGCTCTTCAGTCTTAGCTCTAAGATATAAACAATCACAGACGACACAAGAGCCACCTGAACAATGTCAACGTACCCAACAGCATTGGAATTCGCATGCCTCTAATCGAAGTACAAAGTATTCAAGTTCAAAATCTTTTTTAAAACAAACACAGAACTCCACACCACTAACCTCAAGTCAGCGAACATTGTGCACAAAATCCGCCGAATCCATTGAGGATTTTAGGTCACGCGAAGAAAAACGTGAAGCTGAATATGAACAACAACAAGAAAAGGCCAAGAGTCAGCAAGAGAACGAGGCAAGAAATGCCAAAGCTGAGGCGGTGCGTGTGAAAATCTTGGAGGCTTCACTGCAACATGTGCCCACATTAGGCTGGACACGTAAAGCGATTGTGCAGGGGGCTGAAGATGCAGGTTATCCCAGTGTGGTGCATGGCATGTTTCCCGATGGAGGTTTTGATTTGGTGGCCTACTTCAATGGCAAATGCAATGATGAGGTTTTGGCCACTATGCAAAAGGAAACCGAAAATGGGGCAAAAGAGATTTCCAATCCCTTGGAATTTCTGGTGCGTTTTGTACGCATGCGTACCGAGATGACAATACCCTACAAGGCACAATGGCCCCAGGCGGTGGCTCTAATGGCTTTGCCAAAAAATGCGCCCACGAGTTTGGCCCAGCTATTGACACTGGTCGATGACATTTGTTATTATTCCGGCGATCGTTCGGTGGATGTAAGTCTGTGTGGCTTTTGTTCCATGTTTGTCTCTATTTTGGCTTTTTTTTGCTATTCTTTCAGATCGGCTGGTATACCCGTAGAGTAGGTTTGGCTGGCATTTTCAAAATGACCGAGTTGTATATGCTGCAGGATAATTCTTTGGATCACAGCCAAACCTGGGAGTTTCTACAAAATCGCATGGATGATGCCATACAATTGCAAAGTACCTTTATGAAAATGGGTGGAGTTACCAACGAAGTTCGAAAATCCTTTAATTCAACTTTTATAACAGTAAGTTTCTTTTTGGAACATTAACCACCGAAGGAAGTGTGGTAGTATACTCCCTCCTCCATAGGATGGGAGTATACTACCTTTGTCATTCTGTTTGTAGCTGTTTGTAGCACATCGAAATATTGGTCTAAGCCCCATAAAGTATATATATTCTTGATCGCCATGATATTTTAATTCGATCTAGCCAAGTCGTTTGGGATTGTTAATAGGTTCATGTTTTGATATAGTTGCCATATAAAACGATCTTGGATCTTGTCTTCTTGAGCCTCTAGACGTCGCTATTCCTAACCGATTTTTGATTTTTTTTAAGATTCGGCCGGCCGAACTTTGCACGCCTGTCGAAATCACGACAGCTTTCGATCGAATAAAGATATCCGCTTGAAATTTTGCATAGTTGCTTCTTATCGATGTAGGTCGTTGGGTGCAAATGGGCCACATTGGTTCAGATTTGAATATAGCCCCCATATAAACCGATCCCCAATTTTGACTTCTTGAGCCCCTAGAGACCTCAATTTTCATCTGATGACACAATGACTTCCGTTCTGATTTCCAACATCATTGCCGAGTATGATCCCAATCGGTCTATAAACGGATACAGCCCCCATACCAACCGATCCCGTTCTCATGAGATTTGTCTGAAATTTGGCACAAGGACTTCCGTTCTGACTTCCAACATCTTTGCCGAGATCCGAGTTGGTCAATAAGAAACACCGATTCCCTGATTTGATTTCCTTAACCTCTAGCAGCCACAATTTTGATCTAATTTGCCTGAAATTTGGCACAAATACTTCTGCTATGACTTCCAATATCCATGACAAGCAAATTTGCCCATGAACATTCCACTAAGGAACAGGGGCAAACTTCTCACATATTAATGAGTGCAGTCCGATTCAAGTTTAAGCTCAATGATAGGGGACCTCCTTTTTATAGCCGAGTCCGAACGGTGTGCTGCAGTGCGAAACCTCTTTGGAGAGTAGTTGTACATGGCATAGTACCTGACAAATGTTGCCAGCATTAGGAGGGCAAAACCACCGCTGAAAATTTTTTCTGATGGTCTCGCCAGGATTCGAACCCAGGCGTTCAGCGTCATAGGCGGACATGCTAACCTCTGCGCTACGGTGACTTATATACTTATATAGCACCAAATAAACCGATCCCTGGATTTGACTTCTTGAGCTCCTAGAAGGCTCAAGATTCGGCCGGCCGAACTTAGAAAGTTTTTACTTGTTTTCAATGAAATCCTCTTTCTTCACCCTTTTTTAAGAAAAAAATCCCCCTTTTCTGATATTTTTAAAAATTTCTCACCCACATTCCTCTGTCTAGGACCCATTGAAAGCGCATTCATAATCCGATCTCGATGAAATTTGGTATGGCGAGGTATTACCGTCGGACTACATTTGGATATAGCTGCCAAATAGACCGGTCTTCCGATTTAAGGTATTCATAACAGGTGCATGTTATACTTGCCTGATTAGGTCTCAATCGGTCCATAATATCATCAGACTGTCATCACGTCCGTCCCAGTCCCGGCACGGGAAAGTTTTTATCACCACACAGGCTGGAACATTGAGTTACGATCTGTGTGATGTTCATTGTTGTCACGAGAAGCTTGGCTGCGAGCTAACGGGCAAATCCACAGGTTGCGGATAGTGGAATGATCCATATGGAGTTGCTGCAACGGCAGTCGCGGACAGCGGTAGCGAGCGGAGAGTCTCAGTGAGAGGCCGGGTGGCACCGTCTCTAGCACAAATACTGAGTGCCTATGATGCTCGACATGACAAGGCGAGTTATTGGCGCCTTTAAATAACCAATGGTCACCTTGTTCCCGCGGCCGGAACGAGCTTGCTCACACAGGAGCATGACGAGGATCGCCACCTCCACATGAAAATGTGGCCACAACAACAACATGTCCCAGTCGGTCTGCCTATTGTTTAGGGATTTTGGCGGCCCTTTGGACCCTAATGTTATCATCAGATTAATTGTCTACTTCTAAAAACCTTTCATTTGGTCCAATTTTGCCCCGGTCGATCTGCATTTGTGTTTTGGGGTTTTTTACCAGTCGGTCGGCTCTCAGGCACCAAATGGTGCCAAATACAAAAAAAAGTTGTAATTTGCTTGCAATTTCCTTAAAATTTTCTTGATTGTCCTACATGTAAGAAAATGTTTGGCTGCTACGTGTATGGTATGTTCCGGATTATAGTGAGTCAGCAAAATATCTGATGTCGGTATACGTTTGAAACTATTTTGGCATAATGACGTCCACTGGAACGCCTGATTCTTTTTTTAGAAGTTCATGAAGAGGTCTTCTGAGCTTCCTCATTTTGTTGACGTTTTTTCCATAACGATTTATGGAGCCTAGCAGCGATCTTATTTCGGAAATGTTTTGTGGTACTTTCAAATCTTGGATGGCGCGGATCTTGTCCGGATCGGGTCGTAGGGCGTTCTCATCAATGACTTGACACAAGTATATTGAGTCGAAATCCATTCTCTAGTAATCTCTGTGAAAGAAGTTCCAACTTACGTTTGTGTTCAGAGATAGATTTACTTGCCAGGATGATATAAGCTCTGGATCCTGGTATCCCGTTACATAACTGATCCATTTTACGTTGAAAGCACCAGGAACTGATTTAACTCATGGCGTGAGCCGATTAAAGCGATACAGGCCTTTTTAAGTATTGAAAGTGAGGATATCTCTCCTTGCGTCGTTCACTTCACCCTGTAGATGGGCATCTGAAAGGTCTAAGTGGCTAAAAATGATGCTTTCGTGATATTCTGCAAATATCGACCACATTGGCGCTGCATAACTTACCACAGACCGGCCAATTGCTTTGTACGTGGTCAACAAGGTTTCTTTGTCTGCACCCCAAGTGCTGCCAGCGAGTGACTTGAGGACCTTGCCGGGGGGGGTCACATAGTCCGACGATGAGGACAACACGACGACGACGCTTGTGACCCACTGCTGGCTATGTTCGCACAGCACCTTGCGACATAGCCAGTATGACTATACTCCCGTAGTGAAGTTAGGCCAGAGCAAGAACGGAAATGTACCCACTCCATGCACCGGTTACACCTCACCGACACCGACCGATGATGAAGGCGGTTCTGGCAAACCGAACAGAACCAGGGTCCGGGGTTCTTTTCAATCCCGGCACGGACCGGAAGCGTGCGGAGAAGGCACTGCGGGATGTGCCTCTCCCATGACGAAGAAAGACGAACACGTACACTGAGGCGGCAGCCCTTGCCGATGAGGATTCCATCGGGTCAATCCGGTGCGTGCAACCGGCTGCCATGGGAGGTGGTAAATCACTGAAGCAGCGACTGATGTAATCCCTATAGTAACAAAAATCGGCTTGTTTCTCAATGAAGATTTTCATAGAAAAAATTGAGTTTTTTTTTGAAAAATTTCTTAAAAATTTGACTTTCTTGCTATTATTTATGTTAGCCTGTTATAATGACCGTGAGAATTATGTTAATCGGAAAGATTTGATTAAAATTTTTGTTCAAATTTAAATTTTTCCAAATTATTGTTTTTTTTTACAGCCAATTGACTATTTAAAATAGATTTTAATACATGTTTGTTTTTTTTTTCTATTTTCAGGCACGTAATATGTTAGGCTTGAATTACAACAAGTCATAGATTATCAACCCACACTCTATGTACAAATGGCCACGCAGACACTCACAAATTCCCACTGATGTTGCCATATTTTTTTAAATGGCTACGATTACTTACAAATGCTGACGTTATTTTACCCTTTCAAAATTTCTTACGACTAATCTTCTACACCAAATCAGACTTGACAAAGAAAGTCTGACGTTTTGTTATTTATATTTTTGCCTTTTTGTTGATAGTATGATGGAGAAGATCTGTGCTATGGATAATCTTAAGTATTGTTTTTTTTTTTTTAATATAAATAAAATGGAATATATGTAAATTGAAAAACTAAAGATACCAACCATGGTAGAATGATGATTCTATTCCAACCAACATTTTATTTCTAAAAAAATATTGTCAATAGTTTTTATTTGAAAATTTTTTGGAAATTTTATCTCTACATAGAACTTTTTCAAAATCTTATTTCAGAAACTTTCGCGTCAAATTTTAAGGGGATCGTCTAACAAATGGCCAAATTATTGCCGTATTATTCAAAATAGGACGAAAATATATATGGGACCCATATATAAAACTAAACAGATTTCAAACAAAATTGGTGCACGTAGTCATAAAAGAAGACATTGTGCAAAATTTGGAGAAAATTTATTAAGAAATACGATGACAAAAGCTCTAAAAGTGAAAATCGGGTAGATAGATATATCTACAAGAATTCAGAGGCGTAAACCCAATCAAACACAAGGACTTTCTCAAAGCGGCAAAATGGTACGAGAAAGTACATTGAAACCTGTCTCCCTCAGGCGGGTGTTGGTCATTAGAGAAGTGGAAGAGTTCAGGAGGAATAACAATGGGTCACATTATGTCCTGCGCGGATGCTTGGCGTCATCCTCTTCCAACCTAACCTAACCTATCTATATCTGAATCGATTCCTTGAAATTCAAGTGCAATACTGTGAGTCGTTGGGGCATTCTTTTTCGTCAAATTTCGTGAGAACCCAGTTACAGAACCCAGAACATTATTGGAATATTAGTCAAAATTGGATAATCATACAGTCAAAATTACAACTTATTTCCTGCAGGTAATTATTTTCTAAAGATTGGAAAATTTTTTAAGAATTATTAAATTGGAAGAAAAAATTCATAACATACAGTATCGGCCAAAAGCTAAGCACCTTTTGTACACTTTTTTTTAAGAAAACAAAGTTATCAAAATTTTTGTTTTTATTTGTTTATATCATTACTAGCTGCCCTGTCCGGGCACGCACCGCTGTGCCTTCTTTCTTTACTTACATACTTTACTTACTTTAATTGGCTATGACAGAATATTTGTTCCACTATCCGAACGTAGAATAGCGTTCCAAGCGCCTCAATCTTCTGCGCTCATTCTAAAATCTTTGACACCAAGTTTCGAGGTGTCTCCCCCCACTTGATACTTCCATCGGGCTTTTGGTTGCCTTCAAACGACTTCTTTGCCGGAGCTTCTTCATCCATTCAGGCAACATGACCTAGCCAAAGGAGCCGTTGTATTTTGATGCGTGTAACTATCGTCGTCATACAGCTCGTGGTTCATACGTCGCCTATATGCTCCATTAACGCAAACTGATCCATATATTTTACGAAGAATCTTTCTCTCAAATACTCCAAGCACTGCCTCATGTGCTTTCACAAGCACCCATGCTTTAGAACCATATAACAGCACGGGTAGTATCAGTGTCTTGTATAGTGTAATTTTCATTTGTCAAGAGGTGACCTTGTTTCTAAATTGCGTACTTAGTCCAAAGTAGCCAGTATTATTCTTCGCTTAATCTCAAAGGTGGTGCCGAGGTAGATAAAGTTGACTGTCTCAAAGTTGTGGTTCCCAACTTTCTCCATTTTCTTTATCTGCTCGGTTGTGCAAGACTTTTTGGGAGTTGAAACCATCCATTTCGTCTTATTTACATTTACTGCCACATCCATTTTCACTGACTCTCTTTCGATTCTTTCAAAGGCTACAGTTATTACTTCCGGTGACCGACCTATGATATCGATATCGTCGGCATAGGCGAGTAGCATGTGCTCTCTTGTGATTAGTGTGCCATATCTATTCACATCTGCATCTCGTATAATCTTCTCCAGCAGGATATTAAAAAGATCACACGATAGGCTATCTCCTTGTCTGAAACCTTGTTTGGTATTAAATGGTTCGGAGAGATTCTTTCCTATTCTTACTGAGGAACGCGTATCAGCAAGTGTCGTCCTGTGGAGTCTTTTTTATTTATGCAGGGTTACCAAACTCAGACATGGCTTGAAATACCTTTGAACGTAAAGGAGTATCGAAGGGGGCTTTGTAGTCAACAAAGAGATGGTAGGTGTTGATTTGTCCTTCTCGGGGTCTTTTCCAGGATTTGGCGCAGTGTGAATATCTGGTCTAGGGTAGATTTACCAGGTCTAAAGCCGCATTGATAGGGCCCAATTATCTCATTGACTTTAGGTTTTAATCTTTCACACAGTACGCTTGAGAGTATCTTGTATGCGATGGGGAGGAGACCTATTCCTCTGTAGTTGGCACATACCGTCTTGTCTCCTTTCTTGTGTACGGGACATAGTATGCTGAGATTCCAATCATCGGGAATGTGTTCTTCTAGCCAGATTGCGCAGATAAGCTGATGCATACGCCTTATCAGCGTGTCGCCTCTGGCCTTAAATAGTTCATCGGGTAACCCGTCGGCTCCTGCTGCCTTATTGTTCTTTAGTCGGTTCACTGGCACTTGGACCTCATTTTGACTAGGAGGTGAACATTCTATATCATCATCAGGGATTGGTTCTGCAGTATCCTCTTCGCCGCCAACGTTGGGCACCAGCAGTTATCAGATTTCCTTCTTTGTCTCTGCAGGAGGATGTGCCTGCACCAAAGCCATCGGTTTGATGTTTAATTCTTTGGTAGTATTTCCAGACTTCATTCTGACATCTGTACATCTCAATTCGCTCACACTCACGTCTTTTCTTATTTCACTCTCTTGTTTTATGTGAACTCTATACTGACACGGTCAGGAAAAAAGTCCCATGTTGGAACCCCATGTATCAGATTCGTGCTCTAGTCTCAAATACCTTTCATTTGAGCCTAATATTGTCATTATTGGTTTAAATTTCTATTTGGCGGCCTTTGAGGGTGGGGCAGCCGCTCTAAACATCCTACCTTAATAAGTAAACGAATTTTATGTTTTTGAGATATTATAAACAAACTAAATTTCGCGTAAATCGCCCGATCCATCTCTGAGATTTGGCGTTTTTGAAAAAAGGGGAGAGTCCGCGCATTAAAGTTTGAATGTTAGTTCTACTTTATTCTTTTGGTTTTGGTGGTGGATTGGAGTAGCCATTAATTAAATTCGTTTTATAATCTCAAAACCTTTCAATTAAACCCCTTATTGCAAAAGTCAGCAAAAATGTCCGGTTTTGGGGTATGGACCCTAAAAACTATAAATATCGAGCTCCACTCTCTTTAAGACCCAAATTGTCATGGTGAGCAAAAACGTCCTATTTGGGGGTATGGGAGTGGGACGTCCCCTAGACAGTTGGTACCGAATGTTGACTTTAGATTCGTGTTCTACTCCGACTATGGCGCCCCATGTTTCCATAGTCGGTTTAGGGTTTTTTAGGGGGATAGGGCGGCACTCAGTGACTTGGCTCTGAAAATATCTATCAGATTCGTGTTCTGCTCTAAAATACCTCTTAATTGAGCCCCACAATGCAATTTTTAGCAAATTCGTCCCATTTAGGTTGTATTATGCGGGTGGGGTGGCTCCATAGAACTTTTTCCTAAACATTGATATCAGATTCGTACTTTACTCCCAAAGATTTTTCATTTGAGACCCATATTGCTATGGTCGTAAATTTGTCCTGTATGGGGGTTATTTTGGGAGAGGGGCCGAAGCACTTGGTTCCATATTTGGATATCAGATTCGTAGTCTACACTTAAAATCCTTTTATTTGAGCCCCATATTGCTATGGTCAGTAAATAAGTCGTATTTGGGGGGTGTTTTGGGGAAGAGGAGGACCCCCCGAAACTTGGTCCCACATTTGGATATCAGATTCGTATTCTACTCGCAAATATCTTTCATTTGAGTCCCATATTGCCATAGCCGGTAAATATGTCCGATTTAGGGGTGTTTTGGAGGGTTGGAATGGTCCCCCAAACACTTGGTCCGACAAATTTATATCAGATAAGTTTTCTAATCTTAAATACCTTTCTTTTAAGTCCCATATTGTCATGATTGGTCTTTACATATACTTGGTAGATTTTGGGGGTTGGACGCCCCCTAGATACCCCATCCGAAATTTAGATACCAATTTGTTTTAGGTTACTATAAGACGGCACATAAAATTTCGCTTAATTCGCACTAGCCATCTCCGAGATCTGGCGTTTTTGCAAATTAGGGTAAGGGGGAGGGTCCGCCCCCCTTCAGATATCAAAAATGTAGTACACCATTTTTAACACGGGATCTTTAAAGTTAAAATTAAAAAAAAAAACATTTTTAGTCGCAAATATAAGCGGACTAAACTAAAGCAACCCTAATTTAAAACAAGTAAAAGCGTGCTAAGTTCGGCTGGGTCGAATATTGGGAACCCGCCACCATGGATTCTGCTAAAAAATGGGAGCCATATCTAGTTATAGACCGAATTGGACCGTACTTGACGTAGTTGTTGAGAGTCATAACAGAACACTAAATGCAAAATTTCAGCCAAATCGGAAAAAATCCCGGCTTGTAAGGGCTCAAGAAGTCAAATCGGGGATCGGTTTATATGGGAGCTATATCAGGTTCTTACCCGATTAGGGCCGTTTAGTTGGTGGGAGTCATAACAGAAGACTAAATGCAAAATTTCGGCCAAAACGGATGAAAATTGCGGCTTCCAGGGGTTCAAAAAGTCAAATCGGGAGATCGGTTTATGGGATCAGGTTATACAAATAGAACAAAATTTTAGCCAAATCGGACAAAAGTTGCGGCTGGTGAGGGCTCAAAAAGTTAATTCGGGAGATCGGTTTATATGGGAGCTTTATCAGGTTATAGATCGTTTTAGACACAGTTGTTGGAGGTCATATTACAACACCACGTGCAAAATTTCAGCCAAAACGAACAAAAATTGTGGCTTCCAGGGCCTCAAGAAATCAAATCGGAAGATCGGTTTATATGGGAGCTATATTCAAATCTGAACCGATATGGCCCATTTGCAATCCCCATCGTCTTACATCAATATAAAGTATCTGTGCAAAATTTCAAGCGGCTAGCTCTACGCGTTTGACCACTATCGTGAATATATTGGGTTGCCCAAAAAGTAATTGCGATTTTTCATATAGTCG
Source organism: Stomoxys calcitrans (assembly GCF_963082655.1). Taxonomy (NCBI): domain Eukaryota; kingdom Metazoa; phylum Arthropoda; class Insecta; order Diptera; family Muscidae; genus Stomoxys; species Stomoxys calcitrans. The sequence continues at coordinate 141,677,395 of NC_081556.1, read as the reverse complement.
GCGTTGACAAATTTTTTCACAGCTTGTGACTTTGTAATTGCATTCTTTCTTCTGTCAGTTATCAGCTGTTACTTTTATCTTGCTTTAGAAAAAAAGTGTAAAAAAGTATATTTGATTAAAGTTCAGTCTAAGTTTTATTAAATATGCATTTATTTTCTTTTAAAAAATCCGCAATTACTTTTTGGGCAACCCATATATACTTTATGGGGTCTTAGACGAATATTTCGAGGTGTTTCAAACGGAATGACTAGATTGGTATACCCCCATCCTATGGTGGTGCAACAAAAAAGTTCTCCTTTATAGCATGAGTCAGTTTAATGTACATATGTTAAGTTTCCCTTTTAAAGCGTGGGTCTGTCTAATGTACATACTAGATTTGGTATTTTAATGCCCATTATAAAATTCTAATCCCATGTATGTCTATTTGCTGTTTGCTAGTAGGTTTTCCAAAGGCTTAAAACACTTCGATGTTGATTATTTGCCGCCTCCTAAATCCTCTATCTGAATTCCATTTAAGATTTATTTATTTAGGACTTTAAAAAATAGTAATGTTAAATAACGAACGATACAAGCGTATGTTTTAAATATTACAAAAAGTTTGGTTTTATTTTCTTGGTATTTTCCAAATAAAATTACATAAAATACAAGTGAATATACAACATCATAAAATATTTACATACGTTGTGTGTGGATAACAACATTGGTAACATTTAAAAAAGCCTTAAGGCTATATTTGCAAATAAAGAACAGACATCGAGTCAACAAAGGATATGCAGAAAGGCATAACAACCATTTTGAGTATTTTTGTATAGAGGAAATCAATTGAAAATAAGAGAAAAAATCTTAGCTAAGCACCACCATGTATTATGATAAAAATTTATACAAAATAAATTTAGTTGAAGGCCATAATTTTATTCTGCATACCAAACTTCTGTCAATTGATGCTCGAGATACCGGTTACATGGGAGGGTCCCAGATTATTTTTAATTAACGCATATCAACCAGAGAACTGCAAGCGGTGGTATTTTTCTGATTTGCGGTATACTCATATTCTTGTAGCAGTGTGTTGTACACTGAGGCGCATGCCCTTGTCGATGAAGGACTCCATCGGTTCAATCCGGTACGTACAATCGGCTGCCATGGGATTGCGGTATACTCATAAGGCAGAATTTTTATGGGTTTATGCGGTATTCTCATAAAAAATCCTGTCTTAGTATCCATCGCCACCGCAATTGATGCGGTATTATGCTTAGCACACCGATATGAGTGGCGGTCGTATGAATACTGGTACATTGATTTTCATTCTTCGAGTAACCTTTCTAACCACATTTAAAAATTTTCAATCGGTTTCCAAATAGCCTCACAATTTCAGAAATACCGACCATAGCTTGATGAAAAATTTCAAAAAAAATCGTTGTAAGGCCAATAACTCATAAATCGTTAGAGATATACTGGACATTTTCGCATATGGCGTACGGACATAAATGACTGTTTGACATACTCGATGTGACCAATTTTCCAAACCCATGATTCAGCCGCTGGACCCACTAGGGTCCCTTATTGCAAAACACCTCAATATTAACTATGTAAAAGTTTCAGAATTATTTCCAAGATTTTTCGATTTGGCAACACTGTGCATCGTCTTTGTCCATGGTAGTTTTATGAGTAAATGTACTTATAGAAATATTAAAAATATTTTTTAAAATTTCTCATATTTATTTTCGTTCCTCAATACTAATTTTCAACTTTTTATGAGAAAGGCAAAATTGCAGAGTTTGCGTTGTTTTCGGCAAACCCTTATGGTTTAAACTCAGGGAGGCCACCGTAGCGCAGGGGTTAGCATGTCCTCCAATGACGCTGAACGCCTGGGTTCGATTCAGAGAACTGCATGAAACCCACTCAATAGCCATTTTGGCCAAAGCAATTGTCTGTAACCAATGCCACATAAAAACAAAGTTATGTAGAAACACACGCACATATACAATTAATTGAGTGAGAAATGCCAGAACATTTTAGCAATCGTTCAGTGGGTGTGTTTTTCAATTTGGTCGACGGACATTGTGTGTTGTTTGCAAATGAGCACCAATCAGATGAGAGCCATATAAAGCCAAAGAGAGCAGAGGAATGAGACATGATCAGGGATGGAAATTATTAATATTGAAATGATACTTTTGGACCGAAAGCGTACTTTTTTCCTGTGCAAAGATTCAAAAATCTCAATTTTTATTTGCTTGTTAGGGTTAATATTCTATTCTGCTTTCAGAATAATAGCGAAAATCTTTAATTGTTCCACGAGCGGAATTTGACCGTTATGTATTGTTTTTATTTTCATACCAATAGACGTTTTTTTATCTGCACTTATGGTTTTATGATTTTTTTTGCAAATAAATAAAATAACTACAAGAAAAACCCGAAACATTGAAACCAATAAAACAAAAATGATGTCAAGCGTTGCCACTAAAATTTCTTTTTGCCATTTTCCTCACTATAAACAGAGTACTACTTTATCGTTTTGCCGGTGTTTTTCCATATGGAGTTTGACAGCATTCCGCCTGAAAAGCTGAACAAAAATCTCAGCTTTAGGGTGAGGATCATTGTTCCATAGTGTGTTCATTTCTGTATCGATTTTTCTACGGCACGGAAAATTAAAGCCTTCTGTCTCACAGATTACACAGTACCAGGGCCAATCAGAGGTGTGGGATATTCCGAGTTATGGTGATGGCAATAGTGAAGCAAACTCCCAAAAGAGTTCTTAGGACAAACATTTTTGGGCCCTTTATATTGGGTTGCCCAAAAAGTAATTGGATTTTTCATATAGTCGGCGTTGACAAATTTTTTCACAGCTTGTGACTCTGTAATTGCATTCTTTCTTCTGTCAGTTATCAGCTGTTACTTTTAGCTTGCTTTAGAAAAAAGTGTAAAAAAGTATATTTGATTAAAGTTCATTCTAAGTTTTATTAAAAATGCATTTACTTTCTTTTAAAAAATCCGCTATTACTTTTTGGGCAACTAATATATAACCCTAACGGAACACAAAACATTCCCATCTTTTGGGATATACATATCCGAGATGTCATCAATGATGAAATTTTTGATTGTACATTGACAGTAAAAAACTTCTCCCTAAAGAGGTGATCAGTGCGGCACGCCATTTGGGCTCGGCAATAACTTAAACTTAAATCGAAACAGCAGTCATTGCTATGTGAAAAGTTTCCCCCTGTTCCTTAATAGGAAATTTGCATTACTTTGATAGTAGTCCAAAGATACAAATTTTGAACGCCTTGCCCCAAAACTCCAAACAAACATATAGACCAATCGGTACTATATGATATCTAAATTTTGGAAGGAAATCACGAATCCCATATAGAAACTGGGACCGCTACGCTCCTAACGCTTTCTAGAGGCGCAATTAGTCAATTAAGGCGGCTATATATAAACTGATATTGCCCCTTACAATCCCCACATGATCCGCATAAGGCAAATTTAACAGTCGGACAGATATGATTTGCGCGACTAACAAGTGAAAATCCCTATTTTATCGTGGCTTGTTGCATAAAGTGATAAACAAGGCTCGAAAACATCCGAATTGTTCGAAAAATTCGTAGTGCTTGAAAAGGTACTAAATCGGTCACGGGGGTACTACGGTACTTCTCGAGTGGAAAAAGTATTGAAAAAAGTACTGAAGTACTGACTTTTCCATCCCTGAGCATCACTAGTTTTTTTTTCATTTATGGATGAGAATTGCTTTTTTCAGTGACGTACGTCTGTCACTCTTTCACCGTACGTACAAAAGTGACAGACTTACTACCATTTTTTTCTTTACCCAAGCCATTATAAAGCAAGCAAATTAATGTCTGCGCTCATAACTTTGAAAGGTAGGTGTTCTTGAAAAGGTACTAAATCGGTCACGGGGGTACTACGGTACTTCTCAAGTGGAAAAAGTATTGAAAAAAGTACTGAAGTACTGACTTTTCCATCCCTGGACATGATTAGTTTTTTTCATTTTTGGATGAGAATTGCTTTTTTCAGTGACGTACGTCTGTCACTCTGTCACCGTACGTACAAAAGTGATAGACTTACTACTATTTTTTTCTTAACCCAAGCCATTATAAAGCAAGCAAATTAATGTCTGCACTCATAACTTTGAAAGGTAGGTGTGTGTGTGTGCGTGTCTTCTATTAAGTAGCGGTCAATGCGAGCCCTCGTGCGTATTACTTTAAATGAAAAATATGATTGGCAAACTACTATTTTTTTCTTAACCCAAGCCATTATAAAGCAAGCAAATTAATGTCTGCACTCATAACTTTGAAAGGTAGGTGTGTGTGTGTGTGTGTGCGTGTCTTCTATTAAGTAGCGGGCAATGCGAGCCCTCGAGCGTATTACTTTAAATGTAAAATATGATTGGCAATCATTTTATGCTCATTGGCAAAAATAAATACTAACAATAGCTCAACGATTTTAAAGGAGCATTTCAGGTTTTGGTTGTTGAGAGTCGCAAGCGTCTACAACGATTGCTGGTATAAGGTGTGCATGTCTACCACGTGCACTTATTTTTCAGGTGGCTTGGTGCTGTTTCCTGGTTCGAATTTTGGCAAGAACATCAGAAAACAATTTTCTGCGCTGGTTATCTCCTCCTAAGGCTGCCAACATTTGTGAGATACTATGCCATGTAAAAACTTCTCCCCAAAGAGTTGCCGCACTGCGGCACGTCGTTCGGATTCGACTATAAATTAAGGTCTCTTATCATTGATCTTAAAACTTGAATCGGACAACGCTCAATGAGAGAAGTTTGCCCCGGTTCCTTAAGAGAATATTTATGAGCATGTTGGCATTTGTAGTTTAAACTCAGGCATCAGTTGTAGCGCTACATAGATATACACACCAGCACCACCGCAAAATCATTTGAGTTTGCGTTGTTTAGAGTTGAAAGGTTGCGTTGATTCAGAAAGAAAAGTATTTTTACTGTGCGCATATGCGATACACCGCTGTAGATCTCTGATATGAACTTAGTTGAACAGCATATTTGTACCATAGGTAGCAAATTTCTACCAAACCAGGTAAACATTTAAACTTCTAGGAGCTGTAGAGGGCTAATCGGGAGATCGGTTTGTGTGGGAGTTTTATCAGGTTACTAACTGATTTAGAAACTTTTTGGCACGGTTGTTGGAAGTCAAAACAGACTCAGAATGCTGCAAAGACATTGCGAAGTTTGTCATCAAACCAAATCATGCATCAAAATGGAAATCAAACCACAAATGCAAAGCCAATCTGGGCCAAAATTTTACCAAATAAGAATTAAGACTAGTATATGCCCGAAACCAGTGGAGATATTGTATGCCTCAAGCGGACTTTTGTTTTTGAGCACTATCTAGCAACTATCCAGAATTTTGACAATCGGACCACAAATGAAGATTTGGCAGCCCGAATAATTTTTCGAAATGACGAGGTGACCAACTTTAGGGGTCTGCCAAGAGGCGTCTGGACGACCTAGGGCTTTGCATATGACCTCGATGGTAACTCAATTTTGATCGTTCCAAATTTCAAAAAGTTGTCTCTATCCGTTCTCAAATGGCAACATTTTTAATAGTTATGTTTTCGTTTCTATCCCACTGTGTGACGCTGAACGCCTGGGTTTGAATTCTGGGGAGAACATCAGAAAAAATTTTCAGCATTGGTTATCCCATCCGAATGCTGGCGTTGTTTGTGAAGTGTTGTACTTTTTGGTAGGGCAGCCATGTAAAAACCTCACAAAGATGCATTGCATTGCTGTACGCCGTTTGGACTCGTCTAAAAAAGGAGGCCCTTTATCATTAAAACTTTTTTAATGGCATGTTCTAAGGCAAATTTGCGATATCAGCAAACACTGTCTGCTGTTTTAAAATAAAATTTTTTAACATTTGAAGGAAATTGTTTATATTTTTAAACTTCTTAACGATAGTTAAAACCTTTGCTATACAGGGGAGCTGACACGAAGTGTTACCCATTCAAACGACCACTTTTTTTGTGTGTGTGAAAATATTTTTTATTGCTTCAAATGGCAAAAATGTGTGAAATCCATTCACTTTTGCTCGATATGATTACCTATTGATCTGACTTTTGCTCTCAGTCGGTCGATGAACGTGTTGCAATCGTTGTAAGGGGTCTTAGACAAATATCTCGAGGTGTTGCAAACGAAATTAGTATACCCCCATGCTATGGCGGAGAGCATAAAAATTGGTTGCAATGCCCATTGGTATATCAGGTGATGGTTTTATTAAAAGTTTATGTCTCTTCCAAAGGACATTCAAATCACAATGTAAGTAAGTACGAGCACATGACATGACATATACATACAGCTAAAATAAATACGTACATATATATACACTTAAAATCTATTAAAATGGTAAAAATTCTTAAAGCTACACATATTGTCCATTAAGAGTTGTCAGAATTGGTAGTTAGGGGGAGGTAATTGCAAGAAGTAGAGACTGCATACATGCGAGAAATTGCTTTGCAGTGAATATAATTGCATTAATTATCATATTCACAATGATTACTGGGGTTCAGTATCCTTTGCATGATATGAGTACCACAGGATATTCTATTGTCCATACATCATTAACATTGGCGTTGACATTGGTTTTGACTTCCATCAAAAGCTTTTCATTTCCCTTTGTATCTCATTTATAAAGGTTTCAAATACGAATCATCAGTGCATAGCTGTTGCATGGGGCTGCAAAAGAAGGCAAACATATAATTAGAATGGGAACATTGGGTAGATATGCACAACTAAACATAATCAAATAAAAATAAAGTGTATGTATGTTCTGAACTCTTTTTATTATATCAAACATAAAAGTTAAAAATAATTATCTCTAATCGGTTTAATATAAATTTCTTGTAATGAAACACTTCGTTGGTTTTACTTAAAAAATCTTATTGAGATTCCATTGCAGGATATTGTCTGGGTTTGGCCATTGTTTATTGCTTTCTATTCAAAGGATAGTAGAGCAAAAAAACAGTTCAATGTCAGCAAAAAGTGTGTTGTTACTATTGGGTTGCCCAAAAAGTAATTGCGGATTTTTCATATAGTCGGCGTTGACAAATTTTTTCACAGCTTGTGACTCTGTAATTGCATTCTTTCTTCTGTCAGTTATCAGCTGTTACTTTTAGCTTGCTTTAGAAAAAAAGTGTAAAAAAAGTATATTTGATTAAAGTTCATTCTAAGTTTTATTAAAAATGCATTTACTTTCTTTTAAAAAATCCGCAATTACTTTTTGGGCAACCCAATATAAGTCACAGGTTGACAGGTTTCCTGTATCACGATTTCATTTTCGACCACGAAAAATCATCAGCAGGAGATGTCAAATGGATCATGGTGGTTTACAACATCTCCTGCTGATGATTTTTCTTGGTCGACAATGAAATCGCGATACCGGAAACCAGTCAAATGCAATGGCATCTCAATAAGATTTTAAGACCAAGAAAAGAAAACGAAAACAGATCAAAAATCGAATGCTGAAAATGTGCAAAACTGTAAGTCAGTAGGTTAGGTTGAAAAGAGGGTGCAGATATTAATCCGCCCCATGTCACTATGAACATACACCTTAGCCAGTAATTGGCTTGTTGTAAATTGCAAATATTGCCCATGAACATTCCACTAAGGAACAGGGGCAAACTTCTCACATATCAATGAATGCAGTCCGATTCAAGTTTAAGCTCAATGATAAGGGGTCTCCCTTTTTTAGCCGAGTCTGAACGGCGTGCCGCAGTGTGACACCTCTTTGGAGAGAAGTTTTACATGGCATAGTATTGGGTTGCCCAAAAAGGCGCTGACAAATTTTTTCACAGCTTGTGAGTATATAATTGCATTCTTTCTTCTGTCAGTTATCAGCTGTAACTTTTAGACTGCTAAAAAAATGTGTAAAATAAGTATATTTGATTAAAGTTCATTCTAAGTTTTATTAAAAATGCATTTACTTTCTTTTAAAAAATCCGCAATTACTTTTTGGGCAACCCAATACCTCACAAATGTTGCCAGCACTAGGAGAGGAAAACCACCGCAGGAAATTTTTTTCTGATGGCCTCGCCAGGATTCGAACCCAGGCGTTCATGCTAACAACCTCTGCGCTACGGTGGCTCCCAAAATTGGCTTGTTATGCGCTCCAAAAACTAAAAAAATACCTCGAAAAAAGATCAAGTTAAGAATTCCGTGCTACTTACAAAAACCTTAATTGTTTTCCATGCCACGCCCCTAGATTGGCTCATGTCTGGTATAGTTTCCCCATCTAAGTACCGGTGTATGTTAGCCGCGAAAGCTGGGAAATGACATATAGGAAATGCTCATCAACTTCCCAACATACCCTACACATGCTATTACTTGCCGCACTGATTTTACATAAGTGAGCTCGTAGTTCCATGTGTCCCGTTATGACCTCAAAAGCTATATTGACCTGCTTCTTACTTCCTTTCAGTAATAGCTTCGTTCTCTCACGATCCGGATCACCCCATAGGATTTTCGCCGTCCTAGCTACTGTTTCGCTGTTACACACGCCCTTTGTCGCCCACGCCCTTAAAACGGACTGCGTCGACCCCAAAGGCTTCGGGTTAACCAAGTTTATCGACAGCAGTTCTTTGGCCTTGACTGCCAAATCGTCTGCCCTTTCATTCCCCTTTACTCCATTATGGCCGGGCACCTAAACGATGCGGATTGTGCCATCCTCAGAGAAGGCGTTAATCTCCTTAAACTGCAAGACTTTTCGTGACCTTACCCTCCTGGTTGTTATTGCCCTTATAGCCATTTTACTGTCCGCAAAGATATTTACACTCCGCGTCCTCTCGCTAGTACCACACCACCTCATGCATTCCGTGATCGCCCGTATCTCCGCCTGCAGGACCGTATTTTGGTCAGGCAGTATAAAACAAATCTCAGTCCCTGGGTGCTCAATGCAGACCCTCAGGCCCACTATGTCCTTGAGCTTTGATCCATCCGTGTAACAAGATTTTCCAGACGGCAATACTAGGGTTCTGTCAGTCCAAGACTGTGCCGCTGGCAGCAGTGCCTCTCACTCGACCTCAAGTGTCGTCTTAGATATCTGAGCGGAAACCTTTTCCCTTTCTTCCAGGTTCCTTATCGTCGCCTCGATTATACCGCGATGGTATGAGCTGCTCCCATCCACAGTCCATTCTCCTATCGCCTTAAGTCTAAGAATAGTCTCCAGTGCCCTAGTGGGCGTTGTCCTCATCGCTCCGCCTATGCCAAGACAACATGTTCACTGAACCTGTTGTATGGTCCTTATGTTGCACTTTTTCTCCAATCCAGCAGTCCACCAAACTACTGAGGCTTAAGTAAGTATTGGTCTAATCACGCTCCTGTAGAGCCAGTGGACTATCCTCGAATTCAGGCCCCATTTGGAGCCTACGGCACGTCTACATAGTGCCCAACATCTGTGAGCTTTTTAGGTACGCTCCTGAATGTGACACTTCCAATTCAGTTCCCTGTCCAAGATCACACCTAAGTATTTGACCTTGTCAAATATCGAAATCGTCTTATTGAGGATACGTGGTGCGTTAAATTGGCCCACCTTCGTCTTTCTCGTGAACAGGCATATTTCAGTCTTCTCTGGGTTAACATTGCGACCTCTGGGTTTAGCCCAGTCATATGCGAGACCCTTTCGGCTCTTCTGTATATCTCGTTCGGATCCTTACCACTTAGAGGTATTATAACATCGTCTGCGTAGCATACGGGTTCAAATCCCTCCTCAGTCAGCATCCGTAATAGGTCATTTATGGTGGTCACCCATAGGAGCGGCCATAAAATGCCCCCCTGTGGAGTGCCTTGTGCCACTTTCTCCCTTATATCTATGCCATGGGACACATGGCACCTGTTCCTTAGCATATGGTTTGTCTAGTCTCTAAGGACCTGGTCCACCCGGTACTGGTCTAAGTATTGGATCAGTGTGTCGGTTCGCACATTGTTAAAAGCCCCCTCGATGTCAATACATACCGTCAGGGTGTACGTTTTGTCATCGAAGGTTTCTTCTATTTAATGCACAACCTCGTTCAGGGCAGTCTCCACCGACCTTCCCTTGAAATAGGCATGCTGTATTGTATTTGAGCATTTCGCTGGATGTCCTACTCTCTATCATGGTGTCCACAATACGTTCCATGGTTTTGAGTAGAAAGGACGTAAGGCTTATGGGTCTGTAGGCCTTTGGTGTCGCATAACTTGCCTTGCCGGGCTTGGGTATAAACACCACCCTTGCCTCCTGCCAGGCTTTCGGAGTATATGCAAGACCTAGGCACGCTGTGAAAATATTGGCCAGATGAGGCGCCAGATAATCTGCCTCTGTTTGTAGTAGCGCCGGAAATATTCCATCAGGTCCGGGTGACTTAAATGGTTTGAAGCTTCTCAAGGGTTCCTTCACCATAAATTCCGCAATTATAAACCTTCGATCAACGTCATTATTCCAAGATTCCGGTGTCTTCCTGAGTCCCGTCTTATCCTGTGGAAAATGGGTTTTCATCAAAAGCCTCAACATGTCCTCCGTTGTCTCTGCTCTCACTCCCATATCGTCTTCTGGAGTTTCAGTTTGGACATGGGTTTTTGAGAGAAACCTTTTCATCTTAACGGCGTCATTAACGCTATCGACCTGTTCGCATAAAAGTTTCCAAAAGGTACGTTTTGCCGCTCTGGCGATCTTATTGTATTCCTTGAGCCGTGCGTAAAACACATCCCAATAAACTTCCGTTTTTTTACGACGCACAGTGGGCCAAATGGCAAAAAAATTGGAAATAAGTCTACAACTTTTTATCTGTTGATTTTAGCCATACAAAATGTTCTAGACATTTGTAGAGGAGGACATAGGCTTTCAGAAAAGTGCTGTTGTTGGTCCATATCTTTAATACAGGGTGAGCTACAGGGTGTGAAAGTTGACCACTTTTGACTTCTCCAAGCTTCTGGGGGCCATAACTTTTGATCTACTCAACCGATTTACATGATTTAGGACTCTAGAGAAAGAGCTTGACAAGATCTAAAAAACTTATGCATAAAGTACCATGCCATCGTGTACTGTTAAGGAGTTATGAATTGTTTAATTTTAAAATATGAAAATTTGGCCTTGGTTTTTTTCAGTGTTTTTTAAATAACTCCGTCAATTTTAAAGCTATAAACTTCATACTTCACACAAATTATGCCAGCATATGTGTGCATAAAATACAAAAGGAATCACGTGAATATCTTTGGCGGTTTAAAAATGGCATCGTTTTCAATATGAAAAATATTTTTTTTGTCAAAAAATTGCAAAATTTTTCAAAAAAGATACTCCCATTTCCTTTAAGTTTTCGCAAACTTTGGCCATCAAAGCATTATCATTTCTTTCCATTTTCACAAAGTCGAGGTATTAAGAAAAGTTTTAAGTGCTAATTTGGCTAATTTCGATATCAAACAACACCGTTATCTTAAGACCAAAATGGCCAATTTTTTTACTAAACTTCAAAAGTTTCTCACTGGAAAAAAAGTTCCACGGGGATTTTTTCGCTTTTTTTGAACTTAAATGAAAGCTTAAAATGTTCCCAACATTTTAAGGTATGTCTCGCCATATCCTAGCCATAAATGAGATCGTAGCGATCAAAATACTGAAAAAAGTCAATTTTCAAGTAGTGCTATATTCATTGCTAAAAAACAAGTATTACGTCACATTTTATTGCAAAGATGTTAAATAAACTTTTATTTGGTAACACTTCTTCTACAAAACACAAAAAGAATCATGGAAATATCTCTATTCTATTCCATTTTATGGAACCGGCAATAAAAAAGTCAATTTTTCAAAAAAGTCGAATTTCCCAAATTTTGTTTTTGTTGTCCTAATTGCACATGACACACTATAGCCATATTTACGCAACATACCTTATCGTAAAGGAAATTTTCATACCTTTCCAACGATGTATAAAACATTTCTCAACTCGGATTCTATCTACTCTAAAATTCACTTCATTCACTTCATTAAACTCTATATAAAAATGTCTATTTGTGAAATGGAACCTTATATGGGGCCTACACTAAAACATTGATAGATTTGCCCAGGGTTTACAATACAAATGTGTTAGAATAAAAAAAGGTCTCCTGCCAAAGTTTAAAAAAATTGGAATAAAAATATGTGTTTTAGAGCGAAAACACTTCGCATCGGCGTGCGTTTATATGTATATTAGCTACTCCCAAAATAAAAAAGCATTTTAGTTTTGTATTATTTGATTTTATTCTCTACCAAATAATCTAAGGTATCAAAATTTAAAAGCTCTTTAATTTGAATGGCATCGGGATCGTCCTTATCTATATCGTCACATATTTTTGGTAGCCATTTAGTTCTGATGCTGTATAGTACCGGATCAGACGATAACAATAAATATTGAAGTAAATCATAATTTTGGTTAAATTTGGTGCTCTTTCGGGTATTGAAAAGCCGGAACTGTTTAACATCTCTATTACGGGATTCCTGAGCTTCTTCTGTAAGTTCTCCTAACGGAAGTATGTTGTATTCCACAATTTCCTTGCCATGATGTAAGACTTTATGTACTGTCGGTGTTAAAGCTTTCCACGAATATAAATCAGATAAAATGTTTTTTGTGTCATTACTATAAGCTTCAAATTTGGTTGAATTTATCATCTTTTTGCTATTGATTACAGCCAAAATCACTTTGAATCGTCTTAGCAAGTGTTCATCAAGACCGGTTATTTTAGATGTCGATACGGGGTCCTCAAAAAACCGCCTTGCCGAGTTGCCATCATTTGTGCTTCCGTATCCGTAAAGAGGTTTATCTATTATAAGTCCCTTTTGTTTAAACTCCAACTGGATTCGATTCTTCTCTTCCTGCCTCATTTTGTGAAGATCTTGGTTGTTTCTAGCAGAGACATCGCGGTTTCCAGGGCTAGTCCGATATTTAAGGTCATACGATAAATGCAAACAATACTCCATGAATCGAATTCTACAGTGCAGGGGCGAAATACCGAAATTGAGCGCATTTTCGTTTACTAAATTTTCATCAGACTTGTCCTCGAATTGCCCATTCTTCTTGCCACAAATATTGCATCTCCAATTGGACATAACGCCAGTTAATGCGTTTGCCACCTTTCCATCGATCATAGTGAGTTGTAGTTGAAACGAAACTTTTATATTTCTTCCCAATTGGTTTATAACAATCATGGGTAATGCAGCAATTTCTTCCTTTATTTCGTTCACCAAAGATCGTGTTGTGTTCCGGTCTTCCTTTGTATACTCAAACCGAATTGGGCGACATAAATATTTTGACCCAGGTGTTCTATTTATCCATATATCTTGAAATGCATTTTCTTTCGATGATGAAGATTGGTCCTTGTACAATCTCATTCTCAATGGTACTAATGATGCCATGAAAATTGATGCGAAGTTGGTATCTATTTCTGTTTGTTGCTTATATTCGGAAAATCCAGATGATCCATCACAACCCCATTTGCTGATCAAAACCACTTCGGAATTATTACATGTGTTCAACTGTTCTTCAGTAAAATTAGAAATAATTGTAACAGCTGTATTTTCAACAAGATCAGCAAGTTTCACTCTTGCTTTTAATTCGTCCACGTATATATTTGATGGCACCATTTTCGTCCTGGTGTTGTACAATTTATGTTTTGAGGGTAAACAACCCCATCCTTTTTCACGAAGAGCCTTCCTCATTGTTGAGTATTTGTTTCTTGAGAGGCCTAGGTTCAAAATCAGGGCCAGTGCATCTTCCTCCGTGAATTCTGTAGTCGATTTTGGAGTTGGAATACTTTCTACCATTCTCTTTACCCTTTTCGGAGATGCTAATGGTAAAACATCGACAATTCGTCCAACATTTTTTGGTTGTGTTTTTAACAATGCTGTTTTGAACGTATCTTTTATTAAATTTGGCGGATGTGCCGCCAATAGTTCCTCTTGTTTTTTCTTTTTGGTTTTCTCCGTAACTTCGTCGTATGCTTTGCTAGGCCGGCCGGGAATCAGCGGTTTAATTTCAATAAGTAGATCCGATTTCAGCCACTTCTCATACATTTTGAAAAACTTGATTTTTGCGAATGAACATTCTGGCAACCTTCTCTCAAATGATTTGTAGAATTTTTCAAGTTTGTCTAAAGCGTCTTTATTTAGCCTTATTCCATATATGTGGTCCAAAGTGTAAACAAGTTCCTTAAATGACTCCGTGTATGATTTGGAATCATTTTTGATGTCCCATACAATTTTCGAAAGAGTGGAATACTTCAGTATGACTTCCATAACTTATAAATGTCCTTTACGCCTCTACAAAATATAATGAAGAAAATTTGGATTTTGTTCAAATATTTATGCAATATATTCACAATTAATGACCCATTTCAGGTATCAGACGCAATCGTAAAAAGGGGTCCAAAGTGCCTCTTTTTACTTACTCTTCTATAATTATTTACCTGGACTCGAATTTGGTTAAAAAAAATGACAATGAATTTTTTATGGGTAGGTTTTTTCACATTCATTGATACGGTGGATTTCCTGGGAATTCGACATAGCGAAACAGGTAACATTTGTCTGCATCAAATCTTAACACAAATATATATATATATGCAGGTATATTTCTAGGTTACTTTTTATTCAAAAATCATCAGCTTACATTAAAAATAGATGTAGGTACTATACAAACGCACGCCGATGCGAAGTGTTTTCGCTCTAAAACACATATTTTTATTCCAATTTTTTTAAACTTTGGCAGGAGACCTTTTTTTATTCTAACACATTTGTATTGTAAACCCTGGGCAAATCTATCAATGTTTTAGTGTAGGCCCCATATAAGGTTCCATTTCACAAATAGACATTTTTATATAGAGTTTAATGAAGTGTAAATGAATTTTAGAGTAGATAGAATCCGAGTTGAGAAATGTTTTATACATCGTTGGAAAGGTATGAAAATTTCCTTTACGATAAGGTATGTTGCGTAAATATGGCTATAGTGTGTCATGTGCAATTAGGACAACAAAAACAAAATTTGGGAAATTCGACTTTTTTGAAAAATTGACTTTTTTATTGCCGGTTCCATAAAATGGAATAGAATAGAGATATTTCCATGATTCTTTTTGTGTTTTGTAGAAGAAGTGTTACCAAATAAAAGTTTATTTAACATCTTTGCAATAAAATGTGACGTAATACTTGTTTTTTAGCAATGAATATAGCACTACTTGAAAATTGACTTTTTTCAGTATTTTGATCGCTACGATCTCATTTATGGCTAGGATATGGCGAGACATACCTTAAAATGTTGGGAACATTTTAAGCTTTCATTTAAGTTCAAAAAAAGCGAAAAAATCCCCGTGGAACTTTTTTTCCAGTGAGAAACTTTTGAAGTTTAGTAAAAAAATTGGCCATTTTGGTCTTAAGATAACGGTGTTGTTTGATATCGAAATTAGCCAAATTAGCACTTAAAACTTTTCTTAATACCTCGACTTTGTGAAAATGGAAAGAAATGATAATGCTTTGATGGCCAAAGTTTGCGAAAACTTAAAGGAAATGGGAGTATCTTTTTTGAAAAATTTTGCAATTTTTTGACAAAAAAAATATTTTTCATATTGAAAACGATGCCATTTTTAAACCGCCAAAGATATTCACGTGATTCCTTTTGTATTTTATGCACACATATGCTGGCATAATTTGTGTGAAGTATGAAGTTTATAGCTTTAAAATTGACGGAGTTATTTAAAAAACACTGAAAAAAACCAAGGCCAAATTTTCATATTTTAAAATTAAACAATTCATAACTCCTTAACAGTACACGATGGCATGGTACTTTATGCATAAGTTTTTTAGATCTTGTCAAGCTCTTTCTCTAGAGTCCTAAATCATGTAAATCGGTTGAGTAGATCAAAAGTTATGGCCCCCAGAAGCTTGGAGAAGTCAAAAGTGGTCAACTTTCACACCCTGTAGCTCACCCTGTATTAAAGATATGGACCAACAACAGCACTTTTCTGAAAGCCTATGTCCTCCTCTACAAATGTCTAGAACATTTTGTATGGCTAAAATCAACAGATAAAAAGTTGTAGACTTATTTCCAATTTTTTTGCCATTTGGCCCACTGTGCGACGTTACAAGGTCTGCGGACCTCTTTCCCAATATTACGAATCTCCCCGGTCATCCAGAGTTTTTCTTGGGCTGATTTCCTTTCCCGAAGAGGACCCCACCAGAGCAGTGCTGTTGACATTTTAATCAATGTCTTCTATGCTTGGACAATCTAAATTATCTTGCCCAAGTCTTCTTCTGAGTAGCCTTCCGAATTTTGTCCAGTTGATTTTCAACTTATTCCGGAAGCTTATCGGATTCGGCGCTGGCCGTGCTATTCTAAACCTAATGTAGCGATGGTAAGAGAAAGAGTGTTCCATGGAGACCCTCCAATCCTGAACCTCATCCAATAGATTTTCCGTACATATTGTAATATCTAATACCTAATTCTATTAAAAAAGGTAGCGGTATTACCAATATTTTTAGGTCGTTAGTATTCAAGAAAGCTGCCAGGGCTTGGCCCCGCTAGTTAGTGTTGGTACTACCCCACGAAATGAGGTGAGAGTTCGCATCGCACCCTATTTGTACCTCGTTTCCTGTCTGTTTTGCTTTGCTCACCAGCCGTTGCAGCTCCGACGTGGGTGGCAGTGTCGGAGAGTCGAAAGGCAGATAAAATGATGCCAGGTATGCTCCACCGTCTCCCTGTCTCAGCACTGTTGCATCCGGCGTTGACAACTCGGCCGAGTACCAGTGTTAGCATGGAATAATTTTAGTTGATATGCTTCAGTCCAGAAACTTTGTTCCGAGTCGTCCACGGCTCCTGATTTAAGGCAATATGTAAGTAAGTAAGTAATTAAATATGTAAGCAAGTAAGTATGTATGTAAGTTTGTGAGTATGTAAGTAATTAAGTAAGCAAGTAAGTTTGTGAGTAAGTAATTAAGTAAGTTAGTAAGTAAGCAAGTAAGTTAGTAAGTAAGCAAGTAAGTTAGTAAGTAAGCAAGTAAGTTAGTAAGTAAGCAAGTAAGTTAGTAAGTAAGTTTGTGAGTAAGTAATTAAGTAA